>NC_081327.1:29110000-29147500 GCF_026419965.1 Kogia breviceps | reverse complement strand
AGAGGTAACTTCTTTGCATCTGCCCAGAATAAACAAAGCTACCATAGGCTCTGCAGAGCTCCCTTCTAGGAGTTTGAGGACTACAGCATCCAAGGAGCTAAAGCTGAGACGGGTCTCCCTTGGCTTTTCAGATGCGTCTTCAGAAATAACATGCGTCAATCTCTAGTTTGCATTTAAAATATGTTTGTGTGTATGTGCTAACAGGGAAGAGCTAACTCGGACTCCACGTTGGATCTGTTTCTTTGACTTGAACCTTTGCTTTTCGTTGCTTTTGTTGTCATTGTAATAGTACATAACGGCCTGCCTCAGGGAACGCTGCCCCTCTGCCTGAAGGTTAAGCTAAAGTGCCTCCGATCAGCTCACAGGGAGACAATCTGACCCCGCCCACCTGTGGCTGGCTGCAGGAAAGAAGAAATTAACACATCCCCTCCCCGAGGCTGGCCATTCCAGGGGATATTTGCAAAACTTATGGCCTTTTTACTTTACTTGCCCATCTCCTCCCCCTCTCTGTGTGCTATATAAGAAACTGGCATCCAAACCTCGTTTTAAGATGGTTTCTCGGAGACACGTGTCTGCTATCTTCTCGGTCCGGCTTTCTGAATGAAGTCGCCTTCCTTGCCTCAACACCTCATCTCCGATTCATTGGCCTGTCGTGCGGCGAGCAGAGAGAGCTTGGACTCGGTAACATAACGGGTGTAGTGGATGCTGGGGTGTGCTGCCTGGACCCCTTCAGGAATGAGACACTCATTCCCCACCCTTCATTCCCATCGCACCCTGGAGTGATGGCTGCTAGCCGCTCACAGGGGCTCCCCTCTCGGGGATGAGGGAACTAGTTCACCCAAGGTTACACCTCCCTTCCTGGCAGCTCAGATACAAGACTGGGCACTGTTGGGGCATAAAAGTCGAGCCTCTTTGTCTCCATCTGGGACATCTCTGAAGGGGCATCCAGCAACAACGCTCCCACGACATCACATGTGCTCTCTGCAACTGTCCAACGCCTCCAAGATCTCCTTATTCCCTAACAGTATTGTTTCTGAGAACATGCCCTGCGTGCAAATCTCCATCTCTAGTTCCAGAAATCCGACCTAAGACAATACTCATCTTTAAGAGAAAGCACATACCATTATAATATAATGGTAGATAAATTTTTGTCCCCCAAACTAATATCCACGTTTAAAAAATCCAGCCAGCGTGAGATACCCAATAGTGACTATAGAACATGTATCAATTTCTGCAGCTTTGATGACAAACCACCCTCTGGTTAAAGCTTATGTCAGTGAGCAGGGACATTACTGAACAACTACTAATCAGGAAAATGATGTATGGATTAAAGTAAACACCCCAAAAGCGTTTTTGCTCAATCAAAGAGATTTAAGGGAAGGGATGCTTATACCAACCCAGAGAGAAAAAAAATACCCCTTTTGTACTTCAATTAGCAAACAATAATTTGGCTAATTGGAAGCAAATGTTTCTTCTTTTATCACATGAATTCCACAGTTCTTTGCCCAATGCTGTCCCCTGCAGGGTAGAAGAAATCGAATCAGAAGACTGAACCATTCCTAGGCCAAGAAGCCCTGTGATTACAGGGCGGGGGGAAAGGTTGTGTCCCAGAGGCCAGCATTTCCTATCCAGGCCTTCTTCCAGGAAGATGCCACAACTTCCCGGAAAAGCATTTCCTAGTCATTCTGCAAAGAATAACTCTCCGGAAGTCATTTCTGAAGCACCCGCAGCCAGCTTCGTGGATTTCCTTGATTAAATGTCAAGAGTTGAGACAGTTTGCTTTTTGGACCTGGTGAAGAACTGATGTTTGGAGAAACCAGCCAGCCTGAGCTGGAAGTCTGCAAAACAAATGCCCTCTCAGCTGGGAGAGGACATTCCTTTTTTCAGAGGTAAGTAGCAAAGGACTTGAGGAAATGCTGTCAGCTCAGGTTACTCTATGCTTCTGTCCTAGAAGACGGCTGCTTTCTGAGAGGATAAGCGGTTCGTCAATATGCTCGTGGGTACTAGAAAAGACGAGTCGGTCTCACCCTGGGTCCCCCCAAGATCAGAACTGCAGCCTGGCCCATGTCTCCCGACCAGGGCAGAGCGCTGGCTGCGGGGGTGGGGGGTGGTCCTGGGGACTTCCGCTCCTGCCCTGGCTTCACTTTGTCACCACTGACTTCCCAGGAGCCCAAGGAGCACCCCTTGGGAAGGAATGTGTCATCTCTGTTTGCACAGAATAGATTGATTTTATGAGCTTTTGCATCCTGGGTGCAAAAACCAAACCCCAAACCCCACATCTCTCACCCTTGCCCTTCTCTCAGCATCCTGACAGTTTCAGCTGATTGTCTGTCCCATCTCTATACCCACAGGTGGTGATGGTGGAAATGGTAACAAAAATCCTTTCCCTTAAAATGATTCGTTGAATCCTCACAGCACTAGCACAAGGTGAGTGTTATAATTATCCCACTTGACAGATGAGAAAACTGAGACTCCGTGAAGTTCAATCACTTGACCCACATCCCACAGTCAGTGAGGGTAGAATCAGGCCGAGGGCTTCAGCTTCCTGAGCAGACAGCTCACAGACCCCTTCTTTACCGGCAGCGCAAAGGGGTGGGAGGAAGGAGGTGTGGTTGACCAAACCCCACTAGGAAAAATGTTAACCTCTCGGAAGCCAGGAAGCCAGCCTTGGAAGACAGGTGCTGATGTGAGTACTTCCGTCTTAGACCCTGGAAGCAGGAGGAAAGGCCTGTGAGGTCCATTCATTCATTCAACATTTGCATAGAAGGAACTCCGTGTCGGTCGCTGGCTGGGGACACAAAGATGGTTATAGTCCCAGTTTTCGAGGTACTCACACTGTGGTTGGGAGAGGGAGGTCTGTAGTCATGGGGGTCCTGCCTCCCTGCGTGCCCCTTCCTGCTGCTGCTCTGAGGGGCCCCTGGGCTGACTGGGGCCCAGCTCTCGGAGAAGCCACCCAGGTGTGGAGTGAGCAGCCGGCCGCCACCCTACATTTCCTACCAGTGGAAACTTGTGCATCTGTCTGTTTCCTAACATCTCATCTTCGGTCATTTTCTGAGCCTCCTGTTTCTGAAGTTACAGAAATAAGCCTCAATCTTACCCTCAGCACAGATCCCAGGCCTCTGCTTTGGGCCCCCTTGGGTCTGTTTTAGGACCCAGGAGCCAGCCATCCTGTTTCTGGAAGAGAGATCATTTCACCACCCCGTGAGAGGATTGGCAGCTCTGGCCACCCCGTGGTGTCATTGGACCCAGTGGGCTGGGCACCCAGTAGCAGGGATGGGAGGTCACATTTCCACTCGTCCTGGCCTCTCTAGACTAACATCTTCCCCAGGTCCCAGTGTTGTGCCAGCTTGGTAAACAAGAGGTGTTAGGAGGCCCACAGGGAGCTTATAGATTAGTCTGGAAGTCACAAGGCATGAAAACACAGGACTCGAATGGAATTATGGGGAGATTGGGATTGAGAAAGACCTCCTACCATGCCCAAAGCCCGTCTGTGCACTTAAATGTTCCACCTTAGATGCAGGCTAAACAGGGACTGGGAAAATAAAGCTTTGGCACTGGAATCTTTATTCAGTTGTTCACACATTTATTAATTCAAGAATAATTGATTAAGCTCCTTCCACATGTCTGGCCCTATAAATATTCGATAATTTAAGTTCCTGCCCTCATGGAACTTATAGTCCAGTTAAGGAGACAGGCATTAAGCAAATAATCGGATAAATAAATGGCAGCCCCAAGGCTCTCACCCTCACCCCTCTGGGCAGCCAAACCCCCTCATGCCTACCCTCCCCTGCCTGGAGAGGGTGGGTGCCCTCTGTGGGCGTCAGGAACCTCAGATGGGAATCGTTGCCTGTCCTACCTCCTTCCCCAAGCAGAATGCCTCAGTTCCTGAGCATCTAAGCACCCACCCTTTCCTGTAAGATCCCCAAGAATCACTGGTTGAAAGTCTAGTTGTCCTTATTTGTCCATTTGTCCTCGGCTTGTGTGAGCCGGGGTGGTTACAACAAGCAGCACTGTTCAAGTGCTAACGAGAAGCATGGGAACGCCTCTCTTCCAAGGAGGAGCCATCAAACCTTATAATCTTTATCGCACAAGCACAGACTGCTCAGGAGCTCAGCGCTTTCAGGAGGAAAGCCGGGGGCCTTTTGCAACGCAGGTATAACACCCTGCTCTACACAATTTTTTTGTGTGTGTGGCTACCATGCTAAGGTATCATTTCAGTTGCAGTGTCCCATGAACTGCACCCACGATCATTAAGAACTTTCTGGACTTAGATTGATGTTGGAAACATTGATCTCCTGCACTAGCTTTCCACCTTCCATCTGTTGGATGCTTTGACCTTTCCTTAACACCATTAAGAGATAAAAAGTTAATCTACTGAGAAAAGATGCGTGACCTTTCGGAAGAGAATGGGTACCGCTGTGCGGCCTCCCACGATGGAAGGATTTTTACGTTCAAGAGTCAGGCTTTATACGCATCTGAGCAGGATCGTCGTGGAGAATAATATCATGGCACAACCAGGAAGGTCTATTCCCCAGCGAAAGTAGCTGGGGATGAGGCAAAATGAACTTCAAGGAATGGGTCACGTGACCCTGTCACGTCACTGCTTGCGTTCGTGACCGATCAGCCTCACTGCTGAACACAGACTTTGGCCTGAAACATGGTGCTTGCTGACAGGAAACTGTTGGCTATGGTAACCCTTCGCCAGGTGACGAGGTACCTAGGATGCAATGGAGCAGAATCCTCTCCATTCGGTCATTCACTAATTTGACAATTATTTGTTGAGTGCCTGGTATGTGCCAGATACTTGTCTAAATATTGGGCACATAGCAATGAAAAAAGTCAGAAGCCTGTGGCTTCAAGGAGCTCATACTCTAGTTGAGAAGACGGATAATAAATAAGATACAATGAAATATAAACAGTATATAGGTAAAATGCCTGGTAAGTAAAATAATGATGAATCCTGAAGTGAAAATAATGCAAAAGGGCAGAGGGGCAGGAAGTATCTGAGTGGTGGAAAGTTGAAATTTTAAATGACAGACCAGAGAAAAGTATTGGAATTGTTTGTTGGCGTTTTTGTTTTTATCTTTGTTACCTATTATGTCTTTTGAGAAGGGCAGAAAAACAAAAACAAAAACAAGCCAAAAAACAAAAAAACCAAGCTCCTGGCCTCCGGCTGATAACACAGTAGCTAATCTCTTCTCTTTATAGCTAGAGTCTTTATCATACAAATTCATGTTTGGGATGTAGAAGCTTACTACGTCCTCCAAGATCAAGGAAAATATGTTTCTTTAGTAAGTGAATCAAGCAAATGGAAGCACAGATGGTGAAGGGATTTATAACAACAATTGACCAAGGTGAGTCCCATGTAGCCTGAATATATTTAAAAACAAGTATTTTTTTTTTTTTTTTTTTTTTTTTTGTGATACGCGGGCCTCTCACCGTTGTGGCCTCTCCCGTTGCGGAGCACAGGCTCCGGACGCGCAGGCTCAGCGGCCATGGCTCACGGGCCCAGCCGCTCGGCGGCATGTGGGATCTTCCCGGACCGGTGCACGAACCCGTGTCCCCTGCATTGGCAGGCGGATTCTCAACCACTGCGCCACCAGGGAAGCCCAAAACAAGTATATTTTTAAATGTGACTAATAGAATCTTGGCATCCTACACTGCATACCAAGGTAGAAACGTTTTTATGAAATTAGTGAGGACCGAGTGGATGGGTCCCGACACCTTGGCTTGTGAACCCTCACACCCATATTCCCATTCTCGCCCTGACCTGTGCCGTGTGGCAGAGGTTGACTTGTACCCAACCATCAGGTAGACCGTCTCCAGTAACACCGGCCAATGAGAGGCACTGGAGGTGCAGAACAGCCAGAAGAGAGAGACCCGAGCATCTCGCCCTTCCTTTATGCTTCGGGTGGTCCCTCCGGGAAGCGGCTCCATCTCCGGGCTGGCTCAGCCTCCTGTAGGGCAGCTCTCCTTCCATGGTCTCAACTCTGGCTCTGCAGGTTCTCGTTCCTTCTGGGCAGCCGCATCCTTCCCGGTCCCAGCTCCCTCTGGATGGCCGAGGGAACAGCAGCTTCCTGCTGGTGCTAAGATCTAGGTTTGCTCTTTCAGCTCATCCAACTTCTTTGGTTCACTGTGAATTTCCCCTGACTGAACTATCTGATGTGGGTTCTGTGTCCCTGACTAACCCCTGATGTGAATGCAAATCAACTTCAATAGCTCTAGGACTGAGCCGGAAGAGATCCGTGTACCAAATCTCTCAGCCCCCCATAAACCACCCCCAAAATTCATGAATCCATCCCAGGCCATTCCTGCGAGTGAATGCTCTACCGGCCTTGTTTACCTGCCCTCATTTATCCCCATCACCGTTCTTCACTGAAGCACTCATCTTTGCTCCCTGACTACTGGACGCACATCAGGCCGCTTACCTCACTTTCTGATGATGGTCTACCCCTTGACTTCTCGGCCCCAAACACTTGGGCCAGGGCCCTTGGTTCATGGGGCTATATTTGGGGATACTACTTTTGAGAGCCACACATGGAGGCTGAGGGCTCCCTTGCGACCAACCCCTCTTTTCTCACTAGATGTTGCCAACTTCTTCATCAGCATCTCCTGGAGCTTCCAGAAATTTGCCTCTCAAGGACTCTGGCGGCAGTTTTTGTTTTTGTTTTTGTTTTAATGAGGTACATGTGGGGTGACACAAGAGCTACAAGTGTCTGATTTGGCTCTCTGGACACTGGCTCTGCCTCGTCCTCATTTCTGTTTTCTGAAGGGTAAGGATTAGCTGAAGCATAAATGCCTTCTTTTCAGCACAAGAAAAGCTCAGCTTTCTCCACTGCCACATTTCTCCAGCTGTAGTCTCAGGATCAGTAAGATTTGAATGTACTTCGATTGTTAGTAATGAAGATTCCTCTCACTTTTTTTTTTTTTTTTTTGCGGTACGCGGGCCTCTCGCTGTTGTGGCCTCTCCCGTCGCGGAGCACAGGCTCTGGACGCCCAGGCTCGGCGGCCATGGCTCACCGGCCCAGCCGCTCCGCGGCATGTGGGATCTTCCCGGACCGGGGCACGAACCCGTGTCCCCTGCATGCGCAGGCGGACTCTCAACCACTGCGCCACCAGGGAAGCCCCCAGTAATGAAGATTCCTGAACCCTACATCCGACCTAGCAAAGCAAAACCCTTGTGACCTGAGAGTCCTGGTATTAACCCCCCCCCCCCGGGGATTTTCATGCAGACCGAAGGGTAAGAATCTGTGTGCCACAGCTTTTCAAAGCCTCAGACAAGGGCCGTGGACATCTACTTGCTCTGTGTGTCCAGTGACCCCTCCACTCCCTCTGGGAAATACTTCCCTTACCACACAGGGAGTGGTATATGACTTTACCCCACTGGTCAGAGTTGCCTGGTCCAGAAGTAGGCCCCTGACCCAAACGAGATCAGTCAGAGACCCTGCTGGGGACTTAAAGTTGGAAGCAGGAAAGAGAGGCAAACTGTCTCCAGGGATGGAATCAAAAGCCCGGATCTGTCAGTGACCGTTTTCCACCATGGGTAGAAGAAGGCATGTAGAGAAAGAACGGAAGCATCAAGCAGAAGTCTAGAAAAGAAAAAAAAAAAGGCATGAGAAAGTCGTGGGGGCCCAGATATATTTCTGCTCTGCCTGCAGTTTGGTAGTTCAGTCTGGCAGGGCTTCACGGGCTCCCCGGGATTCTGGGAACCAGTCAAGTCCTCCTTTTACCTAAGTCACTCTGAATGGAGTGGAAATTGCAATGGATAGATTTTATACCGTGTTCCACAAGTACAAAGAATCGGTCTCAAGCCTAAATTCTCTGTTTTACTTTGCACTTCTCCTAATCGGAGCTGGAAGAAAGCTGGGAAATCATGTCTTCCAAGGGATGTCACACAATGCTATAGAGTCCTATGTTTCCCTGGAGATTCTTAAGGATGAGCAGGATCTCAAGTGCTGGGGTCCCAGATCCACTCCCAGAGCTGCACCTTTTACTCTGTTTAGATATTGGGTTTCCAGAAACAATTTCATTTGAAAAAGAAAAAGAGTTCTATTTCAAGGAAAACAAAGAAATACACTGACGTAGTCTTTCTCCCATTATACAGACGGGGAAGCTGATAAACAATGCCTTGCCCAAGGTCAAATAACCAATTCTGAGACTAAAAAGCTTATGGAAACAAGCAACCTGATTAAAAAATGGGCCAAAGACCTTAACAGACACCTCAGCAAAGAAGATATTCAGACAGCAGGTAAACATATGAAAAGATGCTCCATATCCTATCTTATCAGGGAAATGTAAATTAAAACAACAATGAGATAGCACTACATACCTATGAGAATGGCCAAAATCCAGAACCCTGACAGCACCACACGCTAGAAGGGATCTGAAGCAACACGGACTCTCAGTCATTGCTGGTGGGAATGCAAAATGGTACAGCCACTTGGAAAACAATTTGGTGGTTTCTTGCCAAACTAAATATACTCTTACCACATGATCTAGCAGTCATGCTTCATGATATTTACCCAATGGACTTGAAAACTTATGTCCACACAAAAACCTACACATCGATGTTTACAGCAGGCTTGTTCATAATTTACAAGACTTGGAAGCGACCAAGATGTCCTTTAGTAGGTGAATGGATAAAAATCCAGTAATACATCCAGACAACAGAATATTATATAGCTCTAAAACTAAATGTGCTATCAAGCTATGAAGGGCTATGGAAGAATCTTAAATGTGTATTACTAAGTGAAAGAAGGCAATCTGAAAAGGCTACATATTGTGAGAGTCCTACTATATGACATTCTGGAAAAGCAAAACTATGGAGACAGTTAAAAAGGGCAGTGGTTGTCAGGGTTTTGGAGGGGGGAAGGAGGAATGAATAGGCAAAGC
Organism: Kogia breviceps; assembly: GCF_026419965.1. NCBI lineage: Eukaryota > Metazoa > Chordata > Mammalia > Artiodactyla > Physeteridae > Kogia > Kogia breviceps. The sequence goes on along the minus strand of NC_081327.1, from coordinate 29,138,608 downwards.
ACAGAGGACTTTTAGGGCAGGGAAAATACTCTGTGTGATACTGTAACGGTGGCCACATGTCATTACACATTTGTCCAAATCATAGAATGTATAACCCCAAGAAGGAAACCCTCTTGTAAACTGTGGACTTCGGGTGATGATTATGAATCAATGTAACATCATCAACGGTAATACATGTCCCACTCGGGTGGGGGAGGTTGATAATGGGTAAGACCATGCACATATAGAGGCAGGGGATCTATGGGAAATCTCTGTATCTTCTCCTCAATTTTGCTGTGAAAAAGACAATTTTTTCCTCTGAAAAAAGTAAAGCCTTAATAAAAAAAAAAAACAAACCAATTGACACACACACATAAACCCTTATGGAAACCCACCATGTACTTCCTAGATTTGATCATCTGAAAACTTTTCCTTTTATATACTTCGAAAGGTATGAGTTTTTACAAAAATAAACAGCAGCATGAGGTCCACTTGGGAACCTATTATCTGGAAGAGCAGCGCTTTTAAACCAGGCTTGTCTCCTGTCCCAGCTGTCCTTTGTCTTATGCTGCCATAGTACATATGCCCAATCAGACTTTCCACCACGCCAAACTGCTGTCATCACATAAATGCAGTGGGGAGCCACTTGGCATGTAGTAGGCCCTCAATGGGTATTTATTGAATCAAGAAATAGAAATCTCCCTTTTTCAACAAGCTTCCTTCCCTGAGTTAAAACACATTCCAACGGCCACAACACAAAAATGCAGCCCTGCAGCTCAGGCGGTGGGGAGGTGGGGCGGGTGGGAAAAAGCTGATTTCGGGTTCCATCCAGCTGCCACTATGAAGGGCAAGGTTGGTTGCCTTCGGTGCCAATCTCAAGAGTGCGAGCAGATGTGAAAATCAAACACAGGATTTCAGAAGTATAAACTGTTTATCCGTGTGCTGAGAAAACCCATTCATCGCTGAACAGTCCACTCAGTCCCCGCAGTTCCTTCCTTCCTAATGGGCGTCTTGCAGTTATTTTTTTTCTTGGTGGCAGTGTGAGTCCTCGCTGGGTGGTAGGGTGTAGGCTGGGCTGTGCAGTGACTGCCCAGGAGACGAGGCCAGCCAGGGAAGGCTGAACGTCTGCTGCCATTAATTTTTAGTGAACGAGCACCGTGATTCTACCCAACACCAAGTTTATGTGCCAGACAGCCACCTCCTGGGCCAGAATGGAGCTTGCAGAGCAAGAAATAAAACATCAGGAGAATCCAAAGCATTGTCTGCTGGGAGGAAAGGACTGAAGGGCTTGCCTGTCGAGATTGATGCCAGAGCAGGCCCCAAAGGAGCATCCTGGAATGAACTCATGTGGGTGCCAGGGAAGGACTGCACACATCCAAGGTGCCTGGGACCCTGACTTCTGGGAGAGAGGAGCACAGAGCAACTGGAGGGTGAAATGCAAAGAACAGACCCGAGAGTCGCAGGTCTGTGTGGGAAGCCTGGCTCCACCACTTCCTGATTGTGTGACTATGGTTCAGTTGGTTCCCTTCTTTGGGCTTCTGGGTTCTCATCTGTAAAATGGGAACAATAGTAGTCCTGAACTCCTAGACTGTCTGTGAAAATTGAATGAGATTGTTCACATAGGGCTCTTAACATAGTGGGTGCTCAGTAAAGGAAGTTATCATTGGTACGATGATCGCTGGGCTGTGGGTCCAGGCTATGGAGCAGCTGCCTGCATGATGGGGGCTGAGCAGGTCTCCCCAAAACCCTCAACAGACCCTCTGTGTCCTTGTCCCAGCTGTCAAGGTGGCTCTGTTCTCTTGACCCTCTGACTAGTCAGACACAGATGCCACCTGGGAGGGGGAACGTATCTGGTTTGCTCTGCCACCTCCTAGCTTGGGGCAGGCCTCTTCGCCTTCTCGTAGCTCCACTTCGTCTCCATGAAACAGGGCCAAGCATCCTTACCTTTGGTGGGGCTGCGGTGAGCAGTACTGAGATAGTGAGTATAAATTGCAGTGTTCTGTCAGGTGTGCTTGAAGCATCTGATAAACAATAGCTATAATAGCTATGATGGTAAATATTAATAGTGACCATGGACAGCTGTCAGAGCCCCTGAATAATTTCTATCTGAAGGAAAGGCTTTGTGCGTGGAGCACTGCCCGGGCAAGATCATACTAAGCAGGCCTCTAAATCCTAACAGGATAGTTACACAGGCTCTACAGAGTCAAAATCTCCTTCTATTCTCACAAAATCTTATTTGTGGAGGACAATTGATAGTTTCCCCTACTTTACAGAGCAGATCACGGAGACTGATTCAGCATATTGTGGGATCACACCGCTAATACCTGGCAAGGTGAGGCTCCAGACCTGTCTAAAATCATGAAGCCCGGTGGTCCTTCCACTGTCACAGTGGATTGCAACCAGGGGCAATTTTGCCTGGTAGGGGACATCTGACTATGTTTGGAGACATTTTTTGTTTGTTTGTCACAACTGGGAGGGGGAGATGCTACTGGCTTCTAGTGGGTAGGTGCTAGGGACGGTGATAAACATCTTCCAATGCATAGGACAGCCTCCACGAGAAAGAATTACCCAGCTTAAAATGTCAGTGGTGCGGTGGTTAAGAAACCCTGAACTACCCTCTAGCTGCTTCGAACTGAGGTATCCTGACCAGTAGAGGTCAGAGGGATATGGAAAGGAGACAGAAGGCGATGGCAGTGGGGGAGAGGGGAAGTTCAAATACACACTTTACCTCCCCCACCAAGGGAATGCAGCAGCGGAGATGCTGTGCCAGTCTGAGCCTCCGTCTTAACACGCCTAGGATTGCCCACCTCTGCTCTCTTGGAACAGAGCCAGTTTGGCTTCCTTGAGGCTAGATCCTCCTGCTCTGCCTGAGCTGCCCCAGGTGACACCATGTGGAGCAGGAATGAGCTCCCCAGCTGAATCCAGAAAGATAAATAGCTGTTGTTGCTTTAGGTGACTCTTTTTTGGGAATCTTAATGATAAAAAAAACCAACACAGTTTTTTAAGAGAATTGTATTGGTGAAAGCACACTGGCATGCATCAAAAGGCACTTGGGCCATTTAAAAGGAAAAGAGGGCCTCGGGTCCCCCAACATTCTGTAAGGTATACTCAGCTACAAATGTGAACCATTTCTTAAGAAAATGGAAGAGTCTCTCCAAGGACAAAGCTAAGAGCCCAGAGAGCTGAGAAAAAAAGCTGGGAAGAAAATTGAATCAGGGGCACTCGTCTAGGGAGAAGAACTGGGTCATGGTCAACTAATATTTCATGACCCCCTCTACCCAGAGCACAGGGCCCTAGCAACGTATGCCCAGTTTAGATTTCAGAATTGCTATGGACCAACGAGTGCTATGCGTTTCCCATTCTTCTTCTTTTTGAGAGGGAGTATCTATTGCAGTTATTCTATCCCTGTTTCACCATTGTACATTGGGTACAGGAGTGCAGATAACTAGTCCCTTTCCTTTATGGCTCTCTCAGGAACTTCATCTAAAGAGTTTTATGTGCATCTGGACCTGATTTCAATGACTACATCTTGAAATTTCTAACTAATGCTGTAATGGTATGTGATTTGTGCAGGAGAAGGGAGTGTATTTTGCATGTGGGAGGGATGTCATTGTTGTGACTACAAGGAGGATTGTGGTAGATGGTTTCAAAGATGGCTGCAAAAAATCCCCCTCATCTTCCTGCCCTTTTATATCGCATGAGCAGCCTCTCCCATCAAGAGATGGAGCCTATTTCCCCTCGTCTTGCACCTGGGTGGCCCTGTGAGTTCCTTTGACCACCAGAATGCGGCAGAAGTGATGTTGTCCCACTTCTGAGGTCAGACCTCCAGAACCCTGACACCTTCTGATAAACTTCCAGAAGGAGATCTCTTGCCACCATGGGAGTAGGCTCAGTCTAGGTCATTGAATGTTGGGAGACCACATGGAGAGAGAAGTCACATGGAAGAGAACCACGGTGCACAATGTCCCATGAATGAAGCCATCTTGGAATCTCCAGACCCCGTCAAGCCAAACCAGCCAACTCTATGAGGAGCAGAAATGAGCCATTCCTGCTGAGGGGAGACCTGCCAAAATCGCCAACAAACAGAATCATGAGCCATAAAAGGTTGTTTTGAACCACTAAGTTTGGGGGTGATTTGTTACACAGCAATGGCTAACTGAAACAAGGGGTTTGTTCAGGTGCTCGCTCACCCTAAGGTGATGGATTTGCTTTCAATTCACTCCAAATCAAAGCTGAGCTGCCAGAAATGACATCGCAGAACCCCACACCTCATTAGTAGCATGACTTCCTGACAGGCCTTGAAACAGCTCCCCACATATATGCTGGGAAGCTCAGCAGGGACCCAGATGCTGCTCCTGAGAGCACTCGCTTTGCCAGGCTGACATCTTACTTCTCTAACTTCCCGGAAAAAATGAGGAGTGGAGGAAGAAATGGCACTGGTGCTCTCTCATTGCCAAATCCCAAAGAGAACTTTTTTTATTGTGCTCATTTTCCTTTTTAGCTGCCACTACTGCCCAGCTGTTAAGTGCCAGTCATGTTGCATGGATAACTTTTAAAAGTTGAAAGTTGATTCCCCTGAAATCCCCACTTTGCAGATGACAAAACTGGGACGCTCAGAAATGATGTCACTTAGCTGAAGGCATTCAACTCGAAGGAGGGTAACCTGGGATAAGAACCCGGTGTTTCTGACTTTGGACGCATTCTGTTAACCTCCGTGTTGTCACGTAACACGTGTGCAGGGATGTTGTTCATTTTGCCTCCCTTCAGGGTCTACACTGCACTTGTCCTGGCCACGCCGAGCTCTGAAAGCAGAAATATAATTTGTAAATGAGGTACCCGAAATGTAGAAAGCTAACTGAACAGCAAGGTGTGGTTTGGGATGGTCATGAACCTGGGCTGGGGTGAGGCAGAATGATGGCAGGAAGTGAGTGGAGTGTTTTCTAACAGAGAAGAAAAGGCAAGGTTTATTAGGGATTTCATTCCGTTTGGCACTGTGCTAGGAAGTAGGTATATTCGTCCTATGTTAGAGATGAGGAATCTGACCCTCAAAGAAGCTGAGTAACTCGCCCAAGGTCACAGAGACAGTAAATGGCAAGGAAGAAGTTCAGATCCAAGTGTAGCCAGTGCAAAAGTACATTCCTTTTCCATGAGTTGGGCTAGCTGTCAGAGGGGTGGGGCCGTCGAACTCCTCTTCCAAGACCGGCTGGAATTGAATATCCATCTTCATGGGCAAGAATTTTCCTTTGGCTCCATTCCCATGAGGTTTGGCCATCAAAGCTCAAGCAGCTACGTCTGCCCCTCCAGGATCCTGAATCTGCGAATAAAGCTGGTATGTAAACTGGAAGCTGGAAGAAATGAAAGTGTACGACTCTATAGAATCAAATAACCTGAAAGAGTGTGCTAGAGAGGATACCCAGTAATCTCTGTCTATTTCTCTTTTCAGTTTTTCCTGACAAGGTCTTCACTGATTCATTCCTTTGACAGTTTGGATTAAACACACACCTTGTCTCAGTGCTATTCTGCTTATTCAAGATGCATTAAGGAACAATACAAAATCCCTGTCCTCATGAGATCTGTGTTCTAGTCGAGCAGAAAGACCCTACACGGTTTTCTGCTAAACAAATCTCCTTTTTCTCAAATTAGAAACAAGCCCAAGATGGTCAGAAGAAGCAGGGAAAGAGCAGACTCTCCATCAGTCTCCTTTTTCCATTTATTAAAATCGAAACAAATGAATCTGGGATGAAATCTCAATGTGTAATGATTTTTACCCACTGGTCCACACCACTCCGCATCAAGAGGTCAAGCTGTGGTGGAAGGCTATTTGGAGCCCCCTGACTAAGAAGTCCTCTGCACCCACCCCGACGGCCTAGCTGACCACAGGAATCCTCACTCAGAGCCTTCCGTGTAGCCAACCCAGCTCCAAAGTGTCTCTTAGCAATGCTCCAGGAGCGCTCCAAGACATATTTTTCCCCTTACTGATAGCAATTAATGTGCCACAAGTCATTGCCAAAATAAGTTGCTTATTTTAAAGCAACTCAAATAGGCCGTTTCATTTTCTAGGCCCATTCATTACAATGCTGTGATTCACCCTTCGCAGAAGCAATTGAAAGCCTGTTTGGGAGGATGACCACGGGTCCAACTTTAGCTCAACTCCTTGGACTTTGAGGTTATTTACTGCTTCGTCATCCCAGGAGGGCGAAAGTGCGTCTTATTTTGCTATTTAATTCAAAGGCAGAGGAATTAAGGAGGGGGTGGGCAGTGAAATGACCAGTTAGAATTGGTATCATTGGCAAAAGTTTTTAAGGTCATTGAGGAGTCATCGACCCTCACGGCTGACAAGGCCAAAAAAAATAGTAGTTATAAAAGGGAAAATACCAATTGTTGTCTTGTCAAACAAAAAACGAAGCATTGTGTTTCGCATGAACACCCAGTAGCTTCCACCAATTTTGCTAGGCATGTTTCCCTTTGGGCGGGGATTGTCAAGTCTTCCCCTCTATTAACATCCTTTCATTGACATGCTGGAGGCCCCAGGGGAGGACGAATCCACCCAGACATTTGTAACTCTGAAAGTTCATTTGCGTCATTTGCGTCCAAGATGGGTCATTATTCTAGGCTCAAACCACATCCTGCAAAATGAAAACAACAAGGAGACCTTTGACCAAAAACTGGGGAGGAGGTGAGAGAAGAAGGGAAGGGATTGGCACGCTGGTAAGGTGTTAAAAGACGCAGCTAGTGTTTGGGGATTTTTTAGAAACAAACTCTCCCTGCAGTGCAATGTAATTACAACCTTTCCTTGGCTACGTGTAGTACCCTGGAGATTACCATAAGTAACTTATAATAGAATTTTTATTAGCGGTAGTAATTTTTTATGATAATTAGCGTAATCTGCAGCCCATAAAATCAGAAGATATATAGTTATATCTTTTGTACAGGAAAAGTGTTTCTTCCAACTATGGAAACACCATAAATGGCAAATGCAGCTTTATGGCCACCGTTGGCTTTTATGCTGGGCTGTTGGGTGTCCCTTTCCTTATTAACACTCTTCATTACTTTGGTAGTAAACATCTGAGGACAAATGCAAAATGTGCTCAAAGCCATCAAAAGGCAGAAGAAGCATCTCCGAATGCCTGCTAGCCTGGTGCCCTCCTCTTCCCCTGCTTTCTCTATTCTGTCCAGAGGTTTCCCAAAGGCAAGGTCATTTGTTAGCCAGCCCCTCCAGGCCCACCCCCAAGCTCAGCCCTCTCAGCCTCTGCATTTTGGGTCTGACACAGAACTATTGCAAAATGATCCAACTAGGCTATAATTTCAGGAGAACTAATGGGGGTCTCTGAGTTTGCCCAGAGGAGTATGGTAAACGATTTGAAAAGAATACTCAAGTCTGTACTGACTGCGCACTAGTAAATAGATGTGTGTACGCTAGCTGCTATAACAATTAAACCCCTGCATTTCAATGATTTAACACAATAGATGTTTATTTGGGGCTTACCTATTAGTCAAGTGCCTGTGAACCTGGTCAAGAGAGAGTGTTTCCTCCAAGTAGTGATTTAGAGACCAAGACTTCTTCCATCTTGAAATTCCACCATCCCTCAGGGCCACATAGTAATCTGCATCCATTTGCTAAATGCAGAAAGAGAGAAGGAAGAGGGCACTCATTTATTTAAAGCCCCATCTCAGAAGTGATGCACTCAATTGATGAGAACTAGTCGCATAACCGCAGCCAGTCGCAAGGAGTTCTGGGACCTTTAGTTCCAGGCATGGCAGCTGCCTCACTTCCAAGAACTCTATATTCTATAGAAGAGGAAGCAAGAATTTTGTTGAGTAGCTGGTCCATCCCTAAGCCACTGAACAAGACACGGTTAGCATTTATACAGACTATGTGGATAGATGTATGTATGCCAAGCTCTTCACAGAAACAGAGCATAATGAGTATAACATTTAAGAAGAAATTCTAAAGTCAGACTAGCTGTATTCAAAGCCAACGTTTTCCTTTTATTGTCATTACGTTATTATTCAGGTTACTTAACCACTCTGAGCCTCAGTGTACCCAGCTGTAATATGGGAATAAAAATAGCTAAAGTGAATTGAAGACATAAGATATGCTATATAGTGTTCTAAGTGTGCTACAAATGTAAGTTCCTTTAATACTCATTGCAGCTGTATGAGGGAGGTGCTATTATTATCTGAACTTTGCAAATTGGGAAGCTGAGGTACAGAGAGGTTAAGTAAGTTGCTTGTGGTCACACAGGTTATAGTGAAATCAGGATTCAATCCTAGACCTCTCAGGCACTAGCCCCATAGCCTCATTAATGATAATGTCTATCTAACAGAGTTGTTGTGAAGATTAGATGGGATAATAAGTAGAAAAAGGTTTTGACAACTAATGAGCACTTAATGTATCTACTTAACTATTTATTTATGCCACCAAATATATCTGCCATCAGCTGATTGGAGGAGATGCACACAATTAGAATCAGTGTTTTGGGTTAAGGTAGAATTTTTCAAAGGCTGTTCTGCTTAAGTCTATTATCAAAGGATATTCCTTAAAAGGGGTCTCTATGGTCAAATAAATGTGGGAATGCCGAATATCTTGTCTTAGAGATTCATAGGCATATTGGCCTATCGAAAGCTCTGATAAGCCCTGCAATAAAGAAACCTGTTTAATTCTGTTTAACCTTGCAACTCTCAAATGTATTTACTTTTTTTTTTTTTTTTTTTTTTTTCGGTATGCGGGCCTCTCACTGTTGTGGCCTCTCCCGTTGCGGAGCACAGGCTCCGGACGCGCAGGCCCAGCGGCCATGGCTCACGGGCTTAGTTGCTCCGCGGCATGTGGGATCTTCCCGGACCAGGGCACGAACCCGTGTCCCCTGCATCGGCAGGCGGATTCTCAACCACTGCGCCACCAGGGAAGCCCATCAAATGTATTTACTTTTGAACCCCCTAATTAATATAGCCTAAGAAGCTAGTGTTCCATTTAATATACTACATTACACACTGGGGAATGTTATATTGTCTTCAGGAGTTCTCAGTTGAAAAGTATGTATCTGAAAGTTATGCCTGCAAAACCTATCTGAGGATGAGCCTTAGGAATTTCAGTCAAGAGACTGATGTTTTGTAAATATGTCTGTTTCTACTTAACAAGGGGTTTTGTTTGTTTGTTTGTTTTGTTTTTGAGGGGGGCTGTATATCTATTTAAGCTCTACTAACTTTCCCAGAAATTCCTGGTGATTTTTTACTGACATCATCAAAAAGCGTTAATTATATAGCTCTGCTGCGATCTCAATGCCTTCTATTTACCTTATCTTCAGTCCTAAGAAACAACTCTGCCCACAGTATGAAGGGAGTTGTCAATGGCCAGGGAACAGGATAAGGGAAAGGAAACCAGATCAAATTCCCTTTCAGCTTCATTATTTCATTTGCAAATGTAATACAACTTTGCAACACGTCCCCAAGTTAACCCCACCCCCAAATCTTGATTGTTTAATCAACCAGAAGCCAACTAATTAGAATTCTTAATTAACCAGAAACTTGTCCCTTCACTCTTCGCTGGAGAGGGAAAATAGATAAATGACAAATTAATAAGCTGATAACAGTAATTTTAAAACAAATGGGAAAATGTTTTCCATAAGAATGACAAAGATATTATCCTTAATGAATAAACAGATCATAAAAAAAATCAGTAAAAAATATCAAGAGTTAATAGAAAATATAGTCAAAGGACAGGAATAGATTAGGTACAGAGAATGCAAATGGCTAATGAACATAAAAAGTCATTTTGGTAATGAAAAAATGTAAATTAAAATCGATAAAACCCATTTTTTCACTTGGCAAATAAATAAAAATTAAAATAACTTCCATGTCTGTCAGGGTACCAAGCATAAAATACTTATGCCCACTGGCCTGGTAGAGCCACTTCTAGAAATTTATCCTAAAAAAAGTCTGATGTATAGATGTATTTATTGCTGTGTTTTTTGTAATATTGAATGAAAAAAAGGCTAGCTTAACTGCAGAGAAAGATCTGGGATTATCATGGTTGTCCATAGTGGAATGTTATAATTATTGAGTATAAAATGATATTTCCAAAACCGTATTAATGATACAGTAAAATTATCATATAATTAATAGTAAGACAAATTGCAAGATATGAAACTACATTTATACTATTAACTCAATTATGTAAATATACAAGAGGGACAGAAGGAGAAAGAAAGGGAGGGAGAAAAATGAAGCAAATATAATTAAAATGTTAACAGTGGCTATTTCTAGCTTGTAAAAGTTAGAAGTTACTTTGTTTCATAATTTCTACTTTTCTATATTTTCCAGCATTTCTACAATGACTGTGAATGAGTTTTATAACCAGAAAAATGAAAAAAACAATCAAATCAAAGAAGACATTTTCTGATTACTGCCAATTCAGGTCAGCTCTCCCTTTCACACCCAAGCTAGTATATCATGAAAACTGATGTTTATTCAGAATGGCAACCCAGCAGCCCTGGGAGAGCCTCACTCACTGAGAAAATATTCGCTGAATTTACCACACTGAACTTCCTGAGGCAGGAACGTGAAACACCACATCTTGGAAAGATTTTCAGCAATAAGATTTGAAACCAAAAGATGTTTTGGCCAGCTCTCATTTAACTAAAATATCATGTTAACTAAAATAGCACATTAACAGAGAATTCTGATCAGGTGAGATTCTACTGTGCAAATGGTTGTTTAATTGTCTGCTACTCTGGCTGACTTATACCTCTGCCTTTATTCTTTTTTTTTGTGTGTGTGTGTGTGTGTGTGTGTGTGTGTGTGTGGTACGCAGGCCTCTCACTGTTGCGGCCTCTCCCGTTGCGGAGCACAGGCTCCGGACGTGCAGGCTCAGCGGCCATGGCTCACGGGCCCAGCCGCTTCGCGGCATGTGGGATCCTCCCGGACGCCCCGGAACTGGGATTTAAATCCAAGCTTGATAATCTCTAAATCTTCTGCTTCATCTAAAATGCCTCTCTGCCATCATCCTGCCAAGAGTAACGCATTGAGTGGGTTTGTCGTAAAGTGATAGTCTAGTGATAGCTAGCTGCTGTAACATACAACCTCCCAGACTTCAATGATGCAACAATTGTTTATTTCTTATTCGTGACACAGTCCCCAAAAGGCCTGCTCTGTGGGTATGGGGGTGGGGGGCGGGTGGTGGTGTGTGCCTGCACTCTGCTCCATATGGTCATTCAAGGATTCGGGCTCCTTCCATCTAATGGTTCCTCATCCCTTAGGGAGTCCTCTTCCACTGGATTCTCTTCAAGTATCCAGCAGGTGGGGGGGACCAAGAATGAGCAGAGCTGATAGCACGTGGCAGGGTTTTACAGCCAGGCCTGGCAGTGATCACCTCCCTTTGGTCAGCACTCATCCCATAGAGGCAGCTAACTGCAAAGGAGACTGGGGAATGCAGTCTAACTGTGTGCCCAAGTGGAAAAAAATGTGGGATTGATGAACACAAAATAACCTCTGCCACAGGAGAGAATATAGGGAGTGTTCCAGAACTGAGTTATATAGCCAGGTTTTAGTTTCCATGTTATTAAGAATAAAGGCAGGGCTTCCCTGTTGGCGCAGTGGTTGGGAGTCCATCTGCCCATGCAGGGGACGCGGGTTCGTGCCCCGGTCCGGGAGGATCCCACATGCCGCGGAGCGGCTGGGCCCGTGAGCCATGGCCGCTAAGCCAGCGTGTCCGGAGCCTGTGCTCCGCAACGGGAGAGGCCGCAGCGGTGGGAGGACCGCGTACCACAAAAAAATAAAATAAAAAAATAAATCCCAGTTCCTTCCCCCTTTGTCTAGTTCTAGGGCCTTGAACAAGTTAACTCTATCTCTCTAATGCTCAGTTGCCTTTTCTGCAAACAGAGTACAAAAAAGAAATCCCCATCTCACGGTGTTGCCATGAAGTTTAAATTAATGTATGTAAGTGCCTCATGCTGTTCTGGACCAAAGGTCCACAATCGACAAATGGGGGCTTCTCTTTCTCATACGAACAAGATCCATCATAGCAACTGCTTTTCTCAAAGGAAAACTAAACTTCACACTTCGAAAGCAAAGAGATAGGTCCCTGAGGTCAGCTTTCCAGATCCTATTCCTTCATCCAGGCTCTGCCCACAGCTCCCCAGCTCCTAGACCTGTGTTCATCATCTCCTCCACACAGCTTGAACCAAAATGTGTCTGACAAACTAAAACTAGGAGAATCAAATAGAGAGGCCCGCATACCGCAAAAAAAAAAAGTGGATATGAAATAAGCAAAAGACAAGTATTCTCATGTTTGCTACCACGATGACATGTATTATCACTCCTTCCTCATCCAGAGATAAGGAGATTGCAGCCTGCAGGTCAACAGAGGGGAGAGATGGAAGTTCTCACAATGTAAGTAGTTGCTCTTGGGACATGTCAGAATCAAGCAGGTCAGAGGCTGCCACTCGGTGCAGAGGGTGAGGCAGGTGAGCATGAAGGGGTCACAGGACAGGAGCCCAGTCCCAACAGCAGCCCCTGGAGTTTCTTCCCCCCCTTGGCCATCTCCCTTTACCAATGGTGCACGTCCTCGGGGTGTCATTGGGGTGGGCTGGGGAGTAGTCAGCTCTTTCTATTCTACTTTAAGCCAGAAAGCTGCTAGGGGAAAGTGATCTGGCCTTTTCCATGATTTCACTGATTCATAGACCCTGACACCCTGGGCAGGGCCTCAGGTGTGGGCTTACATAAGGAGCAGCATCGCTCCTGAAAGCTACAGCAGACGCCTTGGGAGTCTGGAAGTCTAGCACCCTGGGCTCCTTTACTTTGCACACCCAGTTTTTAAGATAATTTTCCACTGTGGTGATTAAGTCTGAGTTTTTAAATAGGGTTTGTAAAAAATACCGACTTCATTCTTTTTTCTTTTTTTTTTTTTTTTTTGCGGTACGACGGCCTCTCACTGTTGTGGCTTCTCCCGCTGCGGAGCATAGGCTCCGGACGCGCAGGCTCAGCGGCCATGGCTCACGGGCCCAGCCGCTCCGCGGCATGTGGGATCTTCCCAGACAGGGGCACAAACCTGTGTCCCCTGCATCGGCAGGCGGACTCTCAACAACTGCACCACCAGGGAAGCCCTACATTCTTTTTTTGAATAGGCAAAACCTATTCTTATTGCAGAAAATCCCAAATGTCTCGCAGAGAAAACCTCCCTGCTGCACCCACCCCCGACCACCCACAAGACCGAACCCGTGTCCTTAATTTCTTGTGTATCCATGGTCCAAAAGAGATCATGGAACTCTATCTCCATCTCCCCCTGCCCTTTAGTACAAATGATAACATCTTGCTTTTTACACTTAACAATAAATTATTACAGAAAGAGCCGGCTTACTCTTTTTCATGGCTGCATAGTATTCCACGGTGTGGTTGGACCACAATTTATTGGACCAGTCTTCTACTCATGAGCGTTTAGTTTTTTTGCCAACGTTCTGCTATTGCAAACACTATGGTAATGAGTAGGTACACAGCATTGGGTGTGTGTTTGAATATATCTATGGGTGGATTCCTGGAAGAGGGATTTCTCCATCAAAGGGCATATGCACTTGTGATTTTGATAGATGCTGTCAAATTGCCCTCTCTAGAGGCAGTTCCAAGTTACCCTCCCACCAACAATGAACAAGTGTGGCTCTTTCTCCACTCACCCTCCCCCACACAATTTCTTTTCATTTTCATCCCCGCCAATCCGATAGGAGAACATGGAATTTCATTTGATTTATTTGATTTTATTGTTTGGTTTATCTTATCATGAGGGAGGTTGTCTCCATGGGGGTAGATTGGGACCCTGCAGATACACACCCTGCCCCTTCTTCACCCTGCTCTGGACCTGGGGGGCTGACCTCTAAGAATGATTGCATCACTCCAGCTCTCTCACCTCTGGTTTCCTGTGGGCAGGATGAGGAGGATGGAAGAGGGAGGAAGGGAAGAGACACATCCTTCTCGGCCTTGGCCTCACTGATTTCTGGTCAGCGCTGGGGTCACAGGGTGCAGCTCTCTGCCCACAGGTGCAGCACCTCGGTGGAGACCCTTTTCCATGGTCACAGCTCTCACCAAGCTCCATAGCATCATTCTCTGCCCTTGCTCCTTTAAGCTAAAGGGAGTTAGCACCTTCCCGCTGGTACCTCTGCATCCCTTGGAGTCCCCTTAGCCCTGCCCACACCTCTGTACAGAATGTCATCACCAAAATCTCTTCAAACAAGCCCTTTGGATGTGCCATCCCTTTCCTGCCAGGATTCTGATGGGTGCAAAAAATACACTTTTAAAATTGAACATGCCACCATTTTGGGGCGAGTTTGGTGTTGGAGATCAACTGATAATTACACATCTAAGAAGAAAAAATCCTAAAAGGAAAGGGTCCTGGCACCAAAGCCCAGTCCATTTCCATTAGCCACCTGCCCTCTGAGCAGAGGTGCCAGTCTGACTGTTCTCCTTGGGAGAGTCCAAAACACTCATGTTTATCTACCACATCTGCTTGTCCTACTAAACCAGCAACTCTGGCCATCACCATTCACTGGGAGCTTCTTCCTCACCCTCCAGCCCACCTCACTTTGAAGCTACATGAGGTCATGTCAACTACGGCTATCCTTTGATGACTCGCAACTTCTCTCAGAAATAAAGTTTAAACCCTAACCGAAAAGGTCACGTGCAAGTTAATTCCACAGTTGCTCACTAAGCACCTATTATGTACTGGGCTCAGAGGGAACAGAGATAAATAAAATGCTTTTCTTTCTTTGAGGTCCTTATAGTCTGGGGGAACGGGAGAGATAATATACTGATAACGGACATTAGTCATTAGTGGATTAAAAGTCTATTGGATCTTTGCAAGATAAAGATAATTAGGGACCATGAAGTAGATAATCCCACAAACAGAATAAAAAAAAAATTCAAAGATATAATAGCACCGAATTTCCTTGAAATGAAGAAAGAATTAAATCTAGTTCACAAGGATATGCCTGGAAATATTGGGTTCCAGGAAATACTGATGGAGGGTGACAGACAGGGAGACATTTCCTGGTCAAGTTCTTAGATTTCAAGAGGAAAGAAATATTTCTTCAGGCACCCAGAAACCACATCAAGGCGCTGGCAGTTGAGAAGTCATCCCAGTGAGGAGTGTTTGCTGCCGAAAGGTGACTGGGGAACATCTACAGAGTTCTGAGGACAAGAACAGGTGACCTAAGTAAATTATACCAGTCAGCCTGTCATGCCAGTATTAAAGCAAGAGGGAGATATTTTCGAACACAAACTATATCATGAAATACAGCACCCCTATCCTTTTAAAAATTTTATTAAAAAAATAAAACTGTTCAATGACGAAATGCAACCAACCAAGAAGCAAATGGTAAAGAACTCGTGTGACATTCAGTGTCAAAAGACAGTGGAACAACACCTATGAAGTTCTGAAAGAGAGGGTAAATTTTATACCCAGCCAAGTGGTATTTCCATCGTAAAGGCAACAGTCAACGTCAAGCATGAATGAACTCAAGGCAAACAACCAAATGGACCTGTCTTGATAAAAACAGTATGCTTGGTAAAATCTACCCAAGTACCTCCTTAAACTATTACAGCTTATATAACTTCCTTACGACCCCCCCAGACCCAATTCTCATATATAGATGTTTTCAGATCCTACCGTTTTCAGATCCCCTGTTCCAAGGACACTCTCTTGCCCAGAACTAATGCTGTGGAACCTTCTCTCCCAATGCGGGGGGTTCCTCTTTCTTTGAGCCTTCCATGGGTACCAACAGCCCTGATGAGCTTCTCCTCGTGCTACTGAGGGGCACGGCTGTGGGACACTGGAATAGGGCAGCACTACCCGGGAGAGCCTAGTTTCCATCTTCAGACTCAGTCAAGGATGGACAGTGATCCTGGCCACACTTCACACCACCCCTTCAAGGAGATACGCCCTCATTTGTAACATCTCTGCTCCAATATTGCTGCTGCTGCAGGACCTCTGTGAGTCCCAGATTTTCACTATGACATCAATAGGACGTTTTCTGCTTCATCCAACTTTTTGGCTTTTCCATGTGCCAAGAATAAGTGCCAGAGTGGCCAATGCACAGTCTTGGGGACTTTTGTGCCACATCCTGTTATGGGGGCTCATACAGGTAACACTGAGCCCAACTTGTGTGTATGCTAAGAATTTACCTGTCTTCTTCCTCCCTTCCTCCCCTGTGGAATAAACCACGTTTGAGTTGCAGGGCTGACCAACTTTCCTCACAGCTCCAGACTCGGAAAGTTCCTCCTGTCCTTGGAAAGAGGAACCCAAAGAAGAACCAAAGGGAGGCTTCGGTGGGTATCATTCATTTGTGTATTTGAGACTTAAGCTCAGAAAGCCAGATCCAATCTTCGGGAGCTTATCTTTATGGTTTCCATTTTATTGAATCTCATTTTGCTAATTCCTCATGATTCCACACTCGCTATTAGCCGTAATGGGTTCTTTATTGGTTTACCCCTAAAAGTATGTTAATTGATAGCTCCTATTGCTTTCAGACCCAAGCTTTCCCACGTTGAGAAGCCCAAACAATCGAGCCATCACTAATAGGGCTTGGATGTGGGGAGAGTCATATGATTCCAAAGTTGGCAGGGCAGAGGGGGATGTGCTCTGCACAGAGATGTCCCAACGCGAAGTTCCTTCGAGGATGTATAAAGGCGCTGGCGGTGAGTCGGAAAAGTGGATGGGCAGCCTCCGCGCACAGTGTGTCGCCGCCTAGAAAAGCCCCTTCTTGGCAGGTGACGCCGCTCGCTGCTGGCACCCCGACAACACACGGCATCGGGACCACGTCCCGTTTGGCTATTTGTCAACCAAGCAGGAGCCAAGGAAACATCCCGCTCACAAGGAAAACACTGATTTGCAGAGGCTCGGAGCGGGGCTCCAGCCTCAACAAGCGCGGAAGGGCCTCCTTAAACTGACACAATAAATTAGTTCAAAGCCGATGACAGCCCTGCAGATTACCCACCGCCCCACAAAGGAGGGAACGCTCTGGTCCCCTTCACGAAAACATAGATAAAAATTGTGTTCTTCTCCTCTAATGAGGCAAGCTCAGATATAAGTCAATAGAGCAATTCATTAACAAATCTAATGAAATCCCCCGGGGTTGCTAACGAGATGGCAATGAAATCTCCTTGGGCGGCTGGTCCATATGTCGAGGGTCAGATTGTGGAGTGGTTTTCCTCTGGCCTATTCACTGCCCACATATGGCAGTTAAGGTCACTGTTATCAGACACTTTCTCTGTACACAAAACAAAATTTCCATATGGCCCATGGAAATGGCCGGGCCGGGCTCCTGGGCAGCTTCCCACGGGTCTCTTTGTGCAGCGCTGGTTAGAAGTGTAAAAGAGGGTGTGAGGGGTTACCACGTCACTCAACTGCTCTCCCTGCTTTGTGCGTCAGTCCAATTTAGGGAAAATCTGCATCACTTTTCCCCCTGTCTTTCAGGCACAAATGCTCATGTCAGTCTATTAGAACGTGATGGAAGTACTGATCGCAGCCTCCGCATTTAAATCCTTTTGAAACCGCGGTGACCTGCTGAAGAGGGTTCTGAGGGGAAGGACCTTCTCAAGGCTCTTTCAAATTCACAGAAATAAAGGCCTTTCCTGGCTTAAAGTGGCCCCTCAGATTGAGCCCCACAGAGCCCCGAAAAAAAAAAAAGCCCAACACGATTGTCATGGATATTACATGACAGGGACAAGAACAGGCCAGCAAAGACAAGGCTCCGGGCCGCACAAAACTGGACGGGGCTTTCTTCCCCATTTGGGCCTGGGATTGTTGACAGCCCAGTAAATAGGCTGTTTAACCCTTTGAAAGTGAATAAAGAGGGTGTAGACAAATGCTTTCTGATGGAGTTTGTGCATGTAATAGGCAAGAGCGTACACACACACTCGGGGACTTTGGGTACTCGGGGGCGGGGGCAGGAGGCCGGCTGAGGACAGCACGAGGCTTCCTTCTTATGCTACAGACAGAAATCTCGATAGAATTTCTGATGAAATTCTATCTAGACGTCTATGAAATGGATGTGATGGGGCAGGGGTCCCGGGGCCCATATCTGGACGTGCAGGTGAAGAGAAACGTTTGGGACAGCAGCAGTGATGCCTGTAATTATCTTGGGTGGCCCCCACGGCTTCTCACCATCCGGTGTTCTGGAAAGTTTGGGGTGTGGTCCCAGAGGCCCTCGTTCCCCCCTACCTCCTCGGTTTTTACTTCCTCCTGAGATGAGGACAAGGACAGCAATATGGATAACCGATCACGGCAGGTATCCTGCTAAGCACTGTATAGAACTTATCTTACTGAATCCAGGTAACCACTCTGCAAGGTGGAAACAATGAAACCCATTTTGCAGATGAGGAAACTGAGGCACGGTGTGGCTGAGCCACTTGTGAGAGAGTCACAGCTGCTGAGTGGTGAAATGGGGCTTGGATCATTCTTTCCCCTCTGCTAACCAGTTTCTAGAACTGGTCTTCCCATTGTCTCGGAACAGGAAAGCTCCTGTTCAGTTGTCCCATTATTTTAATAAATACGACAACGCAGCCTCTCTTTCTCTCTCCCTCCCTCCCCCCGCCCGAGCCCCCTCTCAATTTGATTTTGGGTAAAAATATATTCCTATTGACCTAAGAAGCCAAAATAAACAGGGGATTGAAACTGGCCCCCCAGAAATTTAAAATTATGCATATTGCCTCCAATTTCATAAGCTGTTTAGGCTCCCACGGAAACAACTCCCCCGTGAGCCACAATTCCTAAGACTTGGCAGCCTCTGAGTTTCCATAAATCCAAACACTACTGTTTCTAACCTCTGACTGTACTTTAACTGGGAAGGGCCTTTTTAATTCATTTAACTCATTTTAATTGTCTTTGGGGGGACGAGAGCTTTCTTTGGCCAGCTCTGCTGGCAGGGGGGAGCTGATTACAGAGCCCAGGCTGCCATTCACCGGGACCCTCATGAAAATGCATGCGGGCTCCGGCACCCTCGGTAATTGTAATATTTCTCCCTTACTGTTTATGTCAGAGAGTCATTACTGGGAGAGGCTGACACATGTGACATGTGTGGCATCGACACACATTAGGTGGTCCTTAGATAATTTTTATACAAAGTTTAGTCGGTGTAGCAGGAACCCAGCCCTGTTGTAAGCAGCAGACATAAAAGGAAAAACATCTACTCGTGTTGGCTCCTTGAACATTATAATTAGCCCGATCTGTGTGGGTTTCTTTCTTTCCCCCTCAAGACCGTAAAGTTCTTGCGGTCTGGGGCCAGGTCCTATAACCAGGTGTGTACCCTCCCTCCCTAGAGGCTGGTATTTCTCTTGTTAGCTGTAGTGTCTCCAGCACGATGTTGGGTAATTTACTTATAGCATCTCCTTTAACGTTCATAGCAAACTTATGAGGCAGATGCTATTACTATTTCATAGAGAAAAAGGCCTGAAGCCCAGAGAGGTCAAGCAACTTGGGCAGAATTAAACAGCTCATATGCCTGAATCCAAACCACGATGTGCTTTCCACCACGCTGCCTCTCTTATTGCAGTGCCCGGCCCAGAAAAAAAAAAAAAAAATCAGTAAGTACTTGGGTGGCTAAGGTTTGAGCTGACAAAGGTTCTATCCTATCCAGGACCTTGGTCTTGCTGGTCCTTCTCCTCCCCACTTTTTTCATCTCTACTGCCCCTCTGGTTGCTTCTGACGCTCTGGGCATTCATTTAAGGCAAGATCAATCCACGTTAAGAAATGTCTCATAATTGCTTGTGTTTTACCACGGAGAAATAAACGAGCATTTTCCATCACCTGATTTAATAGTGCTGGTTCTGACTTCAAGAGGAAGCAAATCAATGGCTGGTGAAGGGAAAGGAGCATTTTTTGAAAAAAAAAAATAACTCACACTTTAGAAACGTGATCTCTAAGTTATTACAAATTATAAGGTTAAGACCTCTTAGACGAATCCTAGCTGCTTAAAAATTTAAAACTCCAGGGTAAAGCAGTGAAGGACTAATGAGCTTCAGGCAACTAAATACCAGGATCTAGGGGGAGAAGCCTTGTTTTATGTGAGAGCAATGAGGGCATAACAGCCACTCTGTGAAAATCTTTCTATATCGGGGGGTGGTGGGGTGAAGGTTCAGAGGGGTGGTTTAGAACATTCCAGATGAGACTGGCTGGTTCTCTGAGATTCCTTCAAACACTTCATTATGTCAATGCAGAATTAGGTTTCCGTAGCACATCCTTTCGCTCTCTGAAGAAAGAAAAGCAGTTTGTGAACCACGGTGCCTTCACACCAAGGTTGGAGGGTGTGTGTGCGCGCGCGCGCGTGTGTGTGTAAACCTTTCATCAGGAATCGGGATTAAAATCTCTAGCAAAATATAGCAGGCCGAGCGCCATGCAGTATTTATTTTCCCAATGGAAAGGTAAACAGTGGCAGGAGAAGATGAAAATATTTAGAGAAGAAACTGACCAGACCCAATTAAATGCTTCAAGAAATGCCGGCCTTTGGAGGACAGGCCAGGGCTGGCGGGCTTCCTTGCAAATGTGACAACACGTGTCACATATACCTGCCTGCCCACCCCTCAGACGCCCCTCCAGCTCACCACCAAGCACTTTCTGGGGGAGCCCACGGCTCACAGAGACCAATAAAGACCCCATAAAGTTCCTACTCTAGTTCAAAGTTTTGCTGGTATTCAAGACGACAATTCTCGGGTTATTTCTGTTTCCTGCCTTTCTTAGGTTGGAATCACTTTCTCATCCGCCCAAATCTATTATTCTCAGCTTCACTCCCACTCCCCTGATTCAGGAACAGCCCCCAGTGACACCCTCCACGCAGCCCTGAGTTTTCCCTTCTGATCACCAGCATCCCAACCACAGCTAACAATAAATCCCCAAACGCTCTTGTTTTAATTACGGATGCTAAAATGGGCCTTTTGGAGAGAACTCCTGTTTGCTCAAAACAAACCTCTTGCTCTCTGGCCGTCTTGGGTCTGAATTCCACATTTAAAATTAAATTATGTTTGGGATAATATTGTCTTGAGCTCACAGTTGCTGCCACGGATATTGACAAAGACTTAGCCAGTATTTTAATAAGAAAACAAAACGCCAGAAAAGGCGCCAGAGTTTCCAGGCTGATTATTAAGAAACAGCATTGGAGGCCAGAGGCTGGCGCTGACTGCATCACAGTTCGTCACACAACTTAAACTTCTTTTGACATCTAGTTATGTCGAAATGTGACTGATCACCTAGCGGTTGGAGCTCCTGAGAGGGAAAAGTTCACTGACAGCCATGCGCGGAGCAGTTCTTAAATGAGAATCAAGAGAAAGTAGCATCCTGGCGACCTGACACTCTGCAGCTGCTACCTGGATCCGTCTAACTCAAGCAGGCCTGTTCTGGTGAGTTCTATTAGCATCTGCATGCTTCTGTCTCATTATCACACATCTGCCCACCTTTATTCCAATGACGCTGCTTCTCATCTGACAGCTCCCGCGTTGTCAAGAACTGATATTAGGAGAGCAGGGTACAGTGGGCTCGCCGTGTTCACTTTTATTTTCTAAAGACTGGTGTGAGCTTTGACAGTACCATGCCGAGGAGGTAAAGGAGATAATTAACATATCGGGCAGTTCCTAAACAAAGACAAGGCGCGGATGCGGGTGCCACCACCACTGCCTGAGCGGTGTCGTTTGTGAGGCCAGGAGATCAAAGCCACTGTCGACCTCAACTCCTGGCCTGCTCCCATCGCAGAGAGCCACAGGCCACAGATGAGCTTAACTTCTCGACATTTCAGCTTTAAAAAACAAAAACAGAAACTCTTGCTTCCATGTTGATCCGCTGAACCTTCAACAGCCTGACTTCGGGATCCTCCGCGGGAACATCGCACCTCGGCTGTGCCGGATGCTTCCAAATGCGGACACCCAGCTGACGGACGAAGAGAGGCGGAGCCCCTGCTTGCCCTCAGTTTCCTCCTGGCCTTAAAACAACCGGCAAATGCGGATGCGTGAACGTAAAACGACAGCCTCACACGGCTACATAGAAACTAGGAATCTACCAGTGCACCTGCCACCCCAGAACCAGTGGAGGTGATGCTGAACATGTCAGATCAGAGGGTTTGGGGGTTCCACTCAGTTCCAGTTGCCAAAAGAACTGGCTTTTCCCCTTGCCTGCTGGCTTCTAGCTAGGGGGAAAGGAAGGTGCCTCTGTGTTCAGATAGTCTTGCGTTCTGAAGGGCTGTGAGCATTTCTGAGTTCAGTTCTAGATGTAGACTGAGGTCCTAGGCACCAGAAAAATAAAGGATAAAACACCATCCCTCTGAAGGGAGGGAAACCCAGCCCCCTGCTTCCCAGATGCTGTGAACACAGAGGAAACAATAGAATTTGGCAGAGAGGGTGAAAGATGCCCCCTGAGATTCACACCCCGAGGAACCCCAAAGGGAGCCCCAAATGGCATCCCGGACCGGCCTCAGCCAGCCTGAGAAGCTGGTGTGTGCGGATGCATTTGGAGTCATTTAGGAAACCCCTGGCTTCCCGTGCTCAGGGCTTTCATCCTTCTGTTATTTCTTTGTTCTCCAGCTCGCTGAGGGTTTGTATGGGTTAATGGAAAAATTACTGTTATTTTGCAACAATGCAATCAAAGTCAGTTCAGCAAACCCTGATAAAGTGAGAATAGCTTATTCAGATGAGCTGGCAGGCCTGAACTCAACAATTGCAAAGTTTGAATACAAAATAAGATATTCCCCCCTTTTTTTTTTCCAGAAAAAAAAAGAGACAGAATCCGTTGTCATTCATGCTAAAAAGGCATTACAGACTGTCGACACTGTACAGAAAAATAGGAGATGTTGACCTTTTTATTATAGACTTTTCTCTACTGTTGCCCTTCTTTCAGCGGCACATCGCGGCCCCCCTCCCCCCGCCCCCCTCTGCACTCACACACACTCTTTTCAGCTGTATGTTATCTCAAATAATTACCCTCGCTTCTGGCTGTCCCTGGTGACTTCTGCTGCTAAAAAAGCTACTCATTGTCGGAGACTGAAGAGGGATTTCAAACCTGCTTCTTGTGGCCGGGCAACGGCTCTTAATTAACCACTCAGGTATTGGGGAAGCTCCCAGCCCAGCTCGCTTCCATATGGCTGGAACATGTCCTCAGTGATAATCACGGAAGGAAATATTGTATCAAAAAAGAGCTCACACAACCCAAAGCTTGTGCAAATTATTTTTAATGATTCTTCTCTGGTGAGTCGGCTTATTTGTTATTTCAAGCAGAGAGAGAGAGAGAGAAAGGAAGAGACAGAGAGAGGGAGAGAGAGAACCCAGATCCCCCCAGTACACACCCCTCGTGCCCCACCCCATCCCAAATCGGATCCCAGGACACTGTCAGGAAGAGGGGACCCCTCCCATCACCGAAGCCCCTCCAGACACCCTAGAAAGCTTTCCTCACCGTGATTTTCATCAGCTTTTGTTTCTATTGGGTGCCTGGCTCTCCTCAAACATACGCACAGACACAGACGCCAAACTCACACAATTTCCAACAAGCAAGTGATTTCATGTACCTGGAGGAGTGAGCCGTCTGGCAGTACTTCACATATTCACACCTCTGGTATTTCTTGCTTTACCAGAAATCGGGGGTGGGGGTCAGGGAGCTGGGTGGGAGTGGAGGTGGGGAAGTTTATAAATCTAATTAAAAATGAAGTTGCATTTCCATTTTAGAAAACCACCCATCCACCAGCATACTGTGTCACTAGACATTATGGACGATTTTACTTTGCGACAGAAACCATTACATTTAAAAATTCATTACAGCAAGGTTAGTTAGACACATGATGGATGCCGCTTTAATCCTGCCATATATTATTACAGTTAAAATGTAAATGATGAAAAATATTTTGTGCTTATCAGCATTTATGTGGAAATGTGTTTTACAGTGATATATGGTGTTATATTTCTATTATTGTGATGAAAAAGAAAGCAGTACAAAAAGACAAAGTGTTTATTAAAACATGGTTACTTGTGATAACATATTTCTGTTGTACATGACTTTAAACATATTCACTGAGGGCATTTGTCCAAAACAACTGTGAAATGTATTTGCTGTGCACATCGGGCTAAGTTTTTTTCTTCTGGTTACAGCTCTTTTTAATAGACTAATATTAATTCAAAATCATGTAGAACGCTGTGAAGTTGGCAGTCCTGTTTCCTTTCTGATGTGCTTAGAAATTGTGTGTGTGTGTGTGTGTGTGTGTGTGTGTGTGTGTGTGTGTGTGTGTGTGTGTGTTTAGAGACACAGGCTCTGGCTATATAAAAAGGCTTGCCTGTTTATTTGGTACAACCATCCAGAGGAACGCGAGCCACGCAATTGAATGCTGTTTCCAAAGTGATGTCATCCAGGGCACAGTAAAATCCTATTCAAGTTGCAATTAACATAGTGGAAAAGTAATATCAAACGTCACTTTCCAATCAGGTGTGCATGAAAAAAAATGAAAAGCCCACCTCGGGTCCCTTCGTGGTTCCGTCAGGGCACAGGAATGTTTTAGTTGTGACCATGGAAGAACTGATGAGGCCAAGAGCACTGAGTGTCTCAGATACTGTGCGGGACAGGAAAGTTACCTCCTGACTCTCCTTTTTGCCAAGTTCGCTCACAATGTGGTTCCTGCCTCCTGCTCCCTCCCCCCTTTTTTCACCAGCTCCAGAACAATAGTACATCCAACTGCAAAATGAAATAGAACACAAAAAGAAAATAAACCCTCCTCCGCAACCAAAAAAAAAAAAGGAAGAGAAAATTTATTACTAAACCCTATTTAAAGACAAAGCAGCACATAAGACAAAAGGCCTTCCTACAGACATTCTCCGCTATATCTCCAGTCATTTCAGGACAAGGTGCTTAACAGTTCATCGAAGTGTTCATCCCCTGCCCCTGCAGAATCTTTACTTAGAATATTGTAATAGTGATACCTGCGAATTACATCCATTAAAGGTAGGTCCATGGTGCCTGATTTGCTACATAAATTGTAACTCTTTCTCCCACCTCCGCTTAATGACACCTTGTGTAATAGATTTGGAATTGACCAGACTAGGAGATCAGTTCCACATTTCCTCTTCTTTAGGTCTGTGTCCCAAGTGTCCCAGGGGCTGCAGTGGGGGGAGGGCAACATAGGCTTAATGCAAATTTCCATCAGGTCTTGGCCTCGGCTCCTTTTTCTTCCTCTCCTGACATCTGCTCGTAGGAGGATGTCGTTGTGTACATTAGCACTGCAAAGTTTCGCACCCTTCGGGGCTACCTCTGGCACAGGAAGCCAGGACTGGTGAGCCAACGATAATACAGGCCTCGGTATTTCCTATCTCAGCACCTCCCTCGCTCTGCTCCTGGACCGCCTGGAGTTGTTATCTTTAGGAAGTCCAAGGTGGGGGAGAGGGAGGGCTTATCTGGCTCCCATCCTAGTTACAGACATGAAACTCCTCCCTGTACACCTTGGGAACATTGTCACAGAGGGGTCACATCCGCTCAGCTTCGATGCCGCTGACTGAATGGGACCGTGACCTACACTGTCCTTCACCTCCCTTTGTTCGAGGCATAAGACCAACTCAGCTGATTTCCTTCAAAGCACAGGTTATAGACTTTGTGCAAATGTCTTCCCATTCGACCAGGAAAGCAAGAGCCCGCACACCCTCTGCAAGGCACCGTCTTTCCCTTGCATTTCTCCTTATTTTGTTTCCCTTTTACAATTGTTAGTTTTTTATTTTAAACATACACACACGTGCATGCTCAAGGAAACAGGGGCTCTCAAAACAACTCACCCAAAGCAAACCTCTTCAGTTCATTTTCCTGCTTCACAAATTTTCCTGAGCCAGGATCCCAGAAGCTGTGGACTGACCTGGGGTTGCCCTATTAAATGTATTTATTTCTCAGAGCTGAAGAATATTTGCTGAAAGCTGGATTATCACTTGGTAGACCACCAGCAGCTGTTGAAAACCAGGGCATAAAAGCTTGTTTATGTCTTTAATGGCCCACTTAATGTTGGAGCAAGTATGTTATTCATAATAAAATGCCAAGGAATAATCTTAATACCCCAATGCATGGCGCTAGTGAATTAAGAAACATCTGCTATGTCATAAAAGAACATTTTATTGGGGGTCTACATTAAAAACATGATTCCATGGAGTTCTACTGATTTATATTGTACACAACAAATTATGATGTCTTGAAGTAATTATACTTTACAATTAAACCTACAAGGGCCACTCTTGGAAAAAAAAAAAAAAAAATCCTGCCCGGTCTTCATCATTCAAGATCATTTAAGCACATATTGTGGCCTTCCTTGCCTCGATATATTTCACCAAAGCAATGTTTAAAATCTCCCTTGGCATTTGTGCCTCTCCAGGAAGATAACCAAGCTGAATAGGACTCCTGAAGTCACCACTGCAGAATAAAACACCTATTTGGATTCAAGAAGAAAAGTGTAAAAAAAAATAAGTCATTTCTGCCTGTCTCTTGTCTGACTCTGAC
Source organism: Kogia breviceps (assembly GCF_026419965.1). Taxonomy (NCBI): domain Eukaryota; kingdom Metazoa; phylum Chordata; class Mammalia; order Artiodactyla; family Physeteridae; genus Kogia; species Kogia breviceps. The sequence continues at coordinate 29,112,156 of NC_081327.1, read as the reverse complement.
TTGGGAGCTTATTTTCATGTTACCTGAGGGAAGAAGATTTGGAACCTGGGCCTAGTTGCGGATAAAGAGGATGACCCTATGCCCCGCCCCCCAGGCTCTGTGTGTGTGTGTGTGTGTGTGTGTGTGTGTGTGTGTGTGTGTGAGGCAGGGGCAGAGATGTACTACCCCAGAGGCAGAGATGCCAGGAGCCAGGGACAGAGCGGCCCTAGAGATGTCCCCGAAGGCAGGAAGGTGCTGAAGGGACAGGGTGTGGCCAGTCCAGACCCAGCCCCTCCACCCTCTGCTCCAGATGGCGTCTGTCTTCCACACACCCGTTATCACACCAGGAAGCCGTGTGTCACCACTTCCATGCCCAACACCACTCACGAGTCCAGGGACAAGTCTATTGCTTCCTGGAGCTGGGTGCTCAGAAACGCATACGATGTGGCAAGAGGAAAGAGGAGTTATTTTAAAAGCTAGCTGCAGGGCAGGCTGGTGGTCCAAGGACAGTGGCTCTTGACCCGGGCTGCTTTGGGGAATAAGCTGGGCAAATAACCTGTGCCAGACTCTAACCCCAGGGGTTCGGTTCCATCGGTCTAAGATGCCCTCCCCAGCAACACACGCGCGCGCGCGCACACACACACATGCGCGCACACACACGCACACACACGCACACGCACACACACAGTCATACTCACAGGCCTTGGTAATTTTTTAAAGCTCCCCCCATACATTCTCATGTGTATCCAGGGTCAAAAACTCCTGCTTTAGGGAGATAGGATTTTTTTAAAGATGGGTGGCATTTTCGTGAGGCCAACACCTCCATAAGCTTTTGTTGGTTTTGGAAAGTGAGGCTGCCTGAGGTATAAGTGGGAATGTTAAATATTAAACGGTGCTGTAGACGACACTATGGTGGTTCCTCAAAAAATTAAACATAGAATTAACATATGATCCAGTAATTCTACTTTGGGATAGAATTGAAAGCAGGGTCCTGAGAAGGTGTTGGTACACCGATGTTCACAGCAACATTATTCACAGTAGCCAAAAGTAGAAGCAATCCGGTGCCTATCAGTGGATGGATGGATAATCAAAAGGTGGTCTATCCATACAGTGGAATATTAGTCAGCCTTAGAAAGGAAGGAACTTCCGACACATGTTATTGATACAACATGGAAGAAACTCGAGGACGTTATGCTGAGTGAAAAAAGCCGGTCACAGAAAGACAAGTACTGTGTGATTCCACTTATCTGAGGTACCTAGAGTAGCTAAATTCATAGAGACAAAAAGCGGAATGGTGGTTACCAGGGGCTGTGGGGAAGGGAGGTGAGGGAGTTAGTGTTTAATGGGGACAGAGTTTCAGTTCGAGAAGATGAAACGCTATGCAGACGGATGGTGATGCTACTGAATTCTAGACTTGAAAAGTGGCTAAGATGGTACATTTAGCTATGTTTATTTCACCACAGTTTTTAAATGTTAAAAGTGAGGCTGCCTGGGCTACTCTGGAGCTAATGACTCTGTAGAGTAAAGTCACACAAGTAACGCTAACTTTGGTCTCTGTAAAGGACCAGTTAGTACGTATTTCAGGCTTTGTCAATCAAATCTGTTGCAAATACTCACCTCTGCTTTAGAAGCACAAAAGCAGCTGAAGATAATGCGTATGTGAATGAGTGTAGCTGGATTCCAATAAGGCTTTATTTATGGACACTGAAATTTGAATTTCACATTATTGTCACAAGTCACAAAATATTATTCTTTTGTGATTTTTTTTTCAATCATTTAAAAATGTAAATGTAAGAACCATTCTTGGCGTGGCAGGCCGTACCAAAACAGGACTGGATTTGCCCAAAGGTCATGCCAACCACTTGTCTGGACTCTGCTCCTGGCACCCAGGACTCTAGAATGTTCCACGCCCAAGCCCATTTCCAGGGCTGCCCAGACCTGCTCCCCAAGGGCTAAGTGCACCACAGCCCCAAGCTGTGTGTGGAGACGATGGATGGAGACCGGACGTGAGTCCAGAAAAGTGAGGGAGAGCCTCTCCGTCCCACCCCCAGGGGATCCAGGGACTACGGCAGGGAGAGGAAGGAGGTGAGCTGCAGACCTAAGTCCGGGGAGCTAACGTTCTCAATTCAACCACCTGGAAGGAGGTTGCCAAGTTCTCTTTGTCAAGGTAGATGGGT